>NC_045689.1:5675491-5678255 GCF_003331165.1 Xiphophorus hellerii
ATTAACATACCAGGAAGAGAATGGTAGCTCTCCACAAGTCTGGTTCATTCTTGTAACTTACACATAATGTAAGCAGTTTTGCTAATGCTAAAGCTCTTTAACATGGCATTTAGCAGAAGCTAATGCTAACTGATATACCTGCATGGTTGTTAGCGGAAGGTTTTATAAAATTATATACCAAAATGGTATTTAGTGAAAGCTAATGCTAAAATGCTATACTAACATGGTATTTAGCAGGAGCTAATGCGCTATCCCGACATGGAATTTAGTGGAAGCTAATGCTAATGCAATATAGCAGCACAGTATGTATCAGAAGCTAACTCTAAAGCCCTTTGCCAATGAAATATTTAGTGGAAACTAATGCTAAAGCACTATACCAACACAGTATTTAATACAAGATAAAGCAAAAGCAGTATATCAGCACAATATTTAGTGGAAGCTAAAGTGCTACACCAATGCACTATTTTGTGGAAGCTAATGTTAAGGCACTAGCTTCCACTAGTGCCGGTATAGAGCATTTCACAAAATGCTCTATACCGGCACAGTATTTATCAGAAGCTAACGCTAAAGCATTTTACAAACGTGGTATTTAATGGAAGTTAATGTTAAGGCATTTTACTAACATGGTACTTAGAGGAAGTTAAACTAAAGTGCTATACCAACACAGTATTTAGCTGAAGGTAACGCTAAAGCGCCTTGACCTAAAACAGGAGAATTTGTCTCTTATGTCAGACAATAGGTTGAAAAAAGGTTATGTGTCTGTTTTTACAGCAGCAGACATACAGTAGATTTCAAATGTGTCTTTGGTTTCTATGAAGAAAAACAAAAACAGGATGAGTTGATTGTTACATGGGGCTTTGTTTAATTCTCCAGTTATATTTTACAACCAAAAAAAAAAATTAGTACACACATAGCCACGACCAGACTATGCATGGGTTGATCCCAGGATGTTACGAAGGAGATGGGAAGATGATTTCAGTTAGAAGAAATTAGATGAATAGGGAGAAAAGGCAGAAAAAGTAAACAGAAGTAAGAAATGAAGGAGCAGAAGGAAAAGTGTCTTTGGATGGAAGGAAGTCATCAGCAGGAAGTAGCCGTTTGGCCGAAACCAGTAAAATAACTTTACAACGAGGCTACATGTTCATTTTTTTTTTTTAGAAAATAGAAAAAAAAAAACAAACACAGACAGTCATTTCATCATGGGTTGTCTGTCCGCTTTACTTCTGAGCGGGGATCATGCCGTCGATGGACTCGCCCTTCTCCAGCTTCTTCTCCATCTCCACCATGAGCTTCACGCCGTCGACCACCAGCTGCACCTGGTCCACCTCGGAGGAGCCCAGTCGGTCGGCGTTGGAGATGTCGAACACGCCGCCCACTGAGGCTGTGTCCACACCGCCTGGAGGGGAAAACAGAAGAATGAGGCCTGGTCCAAACATCGCCAAGTCTTTTTAAATCCATGCTGGAGAGCAAAAACTGCTCGACAATGACTAGCATTGGTTTTAGCTCAAGTTCTTAACGCTCTAAATCTTGGAGTTAAAGATTATTTCTAAATATATGCATGATACGTTAAAGAAAAACAGACGCAGTGCTTTGCTACTAATTGTCAACACTAGGACAACTAGATAACAAGGTCATGAAAAAGTTTTAATTAAAAACATTTGCCAATAAGAGGGAATTAGCTGTGCTAGCTTGACTTTGACAACCTTAACATGTAGACGTGATGCAGAATTCGGTGCTTAGGTTCACTTTTTAAAAAAAAGGCGACCCATCCACCAACTGATAGATAATCAGGTTTTTACATTAGCTAATCAGCCACTGCTGTGTTAGCTTAGCTAATAGCCGAGACAGCTAATCTACCACAGCAATCACTTATTAATAATCGCAAATTAAACATCAAGCCTAAGAACATAAAACTGTAACGGACTGAATGTTCAGTTCTTGTGTTTTGGTGTTGAATCCTGATACATCAGTGGCGTTGTTTTCAGTTGCTGTGGCAACGGGTCTGTGTGTAGCGTAGCCGACACAGAGAGCAAGAAAATGAGAATGGTCTTGAGTTGTTCTTCAATGGTTTTTCTGTGTTATTTTCTCCTTTGCTGTGGCGCACTGCACTGAATTAATAAAACCTAAACCTCCAGGCTTGATTATCAGAATTTTCTGGATGAAAACAATAAGGTGTGTACATATAAAATAATCTTTTCCACACCTGATCGGTTTAAGAACAGTATTCATCCACAGCAACCTGCTGAATTACAGCACCGATCGTTGCTTTAAATATGCCGAACACATAGGGGGCAGTGTAGCGCAAAATCTACATTAGCCAATCAAAATCCTTCATGTTTAATAAGTCGATGTTGACAGGGAATCAGTGGTCAGAAGTAACTTTTTGTTTTGAAGAGGAAGAAGACAATCGGCAGAAGCAGTTTAGCTTAAATATTTAGTATTTTACTATATAAGGCTGCAATATCTGAGACCATCTGTTTTTCCACAATAGACCTATTAGTGATCAGAAATCACTTTTTATTATTTGTTCAACTTCAGGTTTAAAAACCCAAAGGACAATGTTAAGGAATCATGGCTATTTTAGATGGTTTAATAAATGTGCGTTTAAGTAGACCAACATTCCATTTGGACAAAAGCAGATGCAAGGCAGGAGTTCACAGATAAACATTCTTTTGGCAAGGCTGTAATTTAGACCAGCCATAAAACACAAAGCTCTTGAAAGGTTTTAAATTAGGAGGCCATAAAGAATATCTTCCCCGGCTCG